>NC_057799.1:106958220-106959029 GCF_018294505.1 Triticum aestivum | reverse complement strand
ACTCAACAACGCCAGCGATTCGATCAAGCAGGGGGCTCCTAAGTCGGGGATGGCTCTGATTACCAACTTGTAACACCCACGATGCGGCTATATCTCCCACGTGTCGAGGCACGACTTAGAGGCATAACCGCATTGTGGTTTTGTCGCAAGAAGGGTCATCTTCACACAATCCCATGTAATGAACAAGAATGGGATAAAGAGTTGGCTTACAATCGCCACTTCACACAATACATAAATAAAACATACATCATTCAGAGATACACACATAGGTCCGACTACGGAACCAAAAGAAAAGAAGACAACCCAACTGCCAGATCCCTGATCGTCCCAACTGGGCTCCACTACTGATCAATATGAAAAGAAACAACACAACGGACAAGATCTTCATCGAGCTCCCACTTGAGCTCGGTTGCGTCATCTGCACTGGTCTCATCGGCACCTGCAACTGTTTTGGAAGTATCTGTGAGTCACGAGGACTCAGCAATCTCACACCCGCGAGATCAAGACTATTTAAGCTTATAGGAAAGGATGGTGTAAAGAGGTGGAGCTGCAGCAAGCACTAAGCATATATGGTGGCTAACATACGCAAATGAGAGCGAGAAGAGAAGCAACGGAACGGTCGTGAACTAGCAATGATCAAGAAGTGATCCTGAACTCCTACTTACGTCAAACATAACCCAGAAACCGTGTTCACTTCCCGGACTCCGCCGAGAAGAGACCATCACGGCTACACACGCGGTTGATGCGTTTTAATTAAGGTCAAGTGTTAAATTCTCTACAACCGGATATTAAAAAATTCCCATCTGCCA
>NC_057799.1:106934254-106958210 GCF_018294505.1 Triticum aestivum | reverse complement strand
GCTTAGGTAGGCAAATGGTAAAACCAAGGTTGGGCCTTGCTGGAGGAGTTTTATTCAAAGCGAACTGTCGAGGGGGTCCCATAAATCACCCGACCGCGTAAGGAACGCAAAATCAAGGAACATAACACCGGTATGACGGAAACTAGGGCGGCAAGAGTGGAACAAAACACCAGGCATAAGGCCGAGCCTTCCACCCTTTACCAAGTATATAGATGCATTAATTAAATAAGAGATATTGTGATATCCCAACATAAACATAATCCAACATGGAGCAATCTTCATCTTCACCTGCAACTAGCAACGCTATAAGAGGGGCTGAGCAAAAGCGGTAACATAGCCAAACAATGGTTTGCTAGGAAGGGTGACAAGGTTAGGGGCTGACATGGCAATAAGGGAGGCATGATATAGCAAGAGGTAGGTAGCGCGGCATAGCAATAGAGCGAACAGCTAGCAAGCAAAGATAGAAGTGATTTCGAGGGTATGGTCATCTTGCCTGAGATCCCGCAAGGAAGAAGAACGAGTCCATGAAGAAGACAAGCGGACGTAGTCGAACGAGTCCTCACAACTCCGGAAAGAAACCGAAGCTCACGAGAGAAGCAACCCGGAAAGAAACAAACAACATAGTAAACAACCACCACATACACATGGCATGATGCAAAAACAAATATGATGCCCGGTTTAAATATGCATGGCATAGCAAAGTGCAACAAACAACACTACAAATTAAGTGGAGCTCAATATGCAACGAGTTGCATATTGAAGAAACACCACGTTTAATTATTTAGTTCTCTCTCGTTATGTACCCAACAATATTAAATGTTATTAGCCATGGCAAGAGGTGAAGCATAATTAAACAACCTATCTAGGCAAGTTTAAATGAGGCCGGAAATAACAAACGACAATACCGGAAAATCCTCATGTCATTTAGAAATTTAATGCAAACATCAATTTTAGACATTTTTTATGTTGTTATCATGATGCGGATGACAATGCAAGTTATATGCAATTTTATGAAAATGTTGATATGAGCATGTTATGGAGCATTTGTCGCCGTGGTGGAAGAAAGGGGTGCCACGGCAACGAATCCGAAAATGATGCCACGGCAACATATCGGTTCCGGTAGCTTACGGAGATACCGGAGCAAGAGAAATGGGCGTGAGTGTGTCGCGCAAGGATGGTGGGGTGCTCCCGGTTACCGGGTTCCCACGGAACGGCGGCATGGCAAACGAGGAACGTGCAAGGACCAATTTGGACATGGTGCAAACACGGGCATCTCATACAACACATCACAAGCGCTCGTCCACGGGTCATCGTCTCGGGATTATACCTTCGAAGCATGCATTTGCAGAGTGGGTCGGGTTCGACGGTAGTGGAAGTAGTTGTTCGCGGGTCGCCGAGGGAAGTAGTGGTACACGAATGCAGTCGAACTTGACGGTTCCGTTACACGGGTCTTCGGCGACGGTAGTGGAAGTAGTGGCACACGTTCGTTTTCGGAGAGGTACTTGACGTTATCCGGGACGGTCTTGGTGTATCCGGGGATAGTCCTTGGACTTCGGTGGTCTCCTCGGGTCAACAGCGATGTGCAAAGGCCAGGACGCCCGGCGGCTTGGGCTGGTCAAGGCCATGAAGATGGCAGGCGGCAGGAGGCTGCTAGTGGAGGCAGAGCCACGACGAGGAGGTCCTGCGGTGCCGCCTGGTCCTGCAGAGGGAGACGCGGCGGCCATGGCGAGGAGGCAGAGGGAGGACGCGGCGCGAGATAGAGCACTGCGGGATGGTGGAGGTCGGGGAACGACGCGACGACCAGCTCCCGGGCCACGGGGCTGAACGCGAGCAGGCGCGCGAAGCCGGCGAGGTCGGGGTCGAGCAGAGCAACAAGCTGGTGGCGGGGCTTGACGGGTCCAGGCGAGGGGCGGCGGAGCGCCATGGCTGAGGGAGCAGAGGAGGGGGCGAAGTAGAGGAGGAGGCTCGCGAGCGGCGGAGCTTGACGCGGGACGGCGGCCGTTGCCAGAGGTGGGGAGACCGGCTCGTGGAGGATGGAGGCGAGGGGATCGAGCAGGCTCTGCTCGATGCGTGCGTGTGTGTGCGGCGGCAGCAGGAGAACGAAGAGGAGAAGCGATGGGGATCGGGAGAGAGCGAGAGGAGGGATGGGCTCGGTCCCTGGCGGCTAGGGTTAGGCTTAGGTGGGCCGCGGGGATGGGCTGCGGGAGGCCGTGGTGGCCTGGGCCGACTGCTGTTGGGAGGCCCAGCTGGGCCGGCTGGGGTCTCTCTCTTCTCTCTCTCTCTCTTATTTCTCTTTTAGCAGAAAAGTAATAGAGAGAAGAAAAAGTAAGATAGGGTTAGGGAAAGAATTTGCGCATGGGATTATTTTCCTGGAATCAAAAAAATGCGCTTGATCCAGGAAAAATAGAAGTGGCCTGATTGGACGATGTAAATTCAAATGCATTTGAATTTAATTCAAATGATTTAAAGGAAGTGAGGGTTGGGAAGATCCCAAAAATGTTCGGATTTAGGCGGAGCTTCGATAAAAGAGATAAGAATTTATGGCAAAAGTTTGGAGAACAAACATGAAGCAAAAGGCATGAGAATTAAATTGTAAGTGTGTTATGGTGATTCCAAAGTTAATGAAATATTTTTAATATAGCTCCCTAATATTGGGAGGATATGTTCTAAAGAGAAGTCACCCTTCCCTCGATTTAAATGGATCGAAGATCCATGCAGTTTATTTAGTTGAGTTTTATGCAAAGATTAATGACGTGATGGCATGATGACATGATGCAATGCAAAAATAAAAGAGCAAGCACAAAAGAAACACACGGCGATCACGAAAAATATGGAAGTCTTCTGGAGCGTCGGTCTCGGGGCGTTACAGACCTAGACCGTCCCCGTTGACTGCTGACGTCACCCTGACGCGATGCTGACGCAGTAAATCATTTACTGGATTTATTCTTATACAGGAAATTCCAGAAAATGCTACAAACTTCAAAAATTCATAGAATTTAATCTGTAACTCCAAATGCAAAGATTTATATATGAAATTTGATCATAAAAATCCAATCTTGCCATCGGTACTGGTTTCATGCATGTCAGAACACTATAACCTTGCTGTTTAGATGAAACAAGTTAATGCACTAACATGACTTCATATTTTGGGTTTGCATTTGAATCCTTGGTTCAAATCGACTCAAACCAATCTGTTCTAAGTTGCATTAGCCAAAACACACTCATTTTGCCATGTCCTTGCATGCATCATATTGTTGCATATTGCCATGTGATGATTGTGTTTCGATGTGTTCTTCGTGGTAGGTTCTGCCTCCGAGGATATTCACGAGTATCCAACTGAAGGGCAGTATCCTTCTACCACTCTGTCAGGCAAGCAAAACCCCTTGTTCATTCCGATACAAACCCACTCTCTCGCTCCTGCTCTATTTTACTGCATTAGGACAACAACGATTCAACTGTTACATGCTGCGGTAGTTGAACCCCTCTCCTCTGCATGACCTGTCATTGCCACAGTAAATAGATGAAACCCACTAGCATGAGTAGGAGTTGTTTGAGCCCTGATGTGCCTACTCATTCATGCTTGTTTGTCATGCCTGCTACTGCTTAGAGTTGAGTCAGGTTTGATTCATCGGGGTAAATTGGAATGTTGTGAACATGTCCTGCTGTGTGAGCTAAGTGTGTGAACATGATTTGGTAAAGGTAGCGGTGAGAGGCCATGTAGGAGTACATGGTGGGTTGTCTCATTGAAGCCGTCCTCAGGAACTGAGTTCTGTGTTTGTGATCCATGAAACGGTTACTACCACGCATTGGGCCCGAAACCAATGGACCTTCTCGACTTCTTAACCACCCTTCTCCTCTGTCCAGGAGTTGCAAGTAGTTTCTGGTGCTTTTGGTATGCTGGAGGCCATGGGCAGCGCTAACCCGAGGGGTGGGCTGTGATGCGGTAGGCACGTGGCCTGGTATGCCGGGCGCCTGTTTGGTGTCGCGGAACCCTGTACACATCGTTCGGGGCCGTATGTGGAAACCTCGGCCGGACTCCCTGCGGATGGAACCTGAATAGGCAATAAACCTGGACTAGAGACTTGAGTGTTTAGGTAGGCCATGGCCGACACCCTCGCGGGGCTTCCGCTTGAAGGTTGCCGAGTACATGTCGTGTAAATGGCGATAAGTGGTGAGAGCGTGTGTGAAGAAGTACACCCCTGCAGGGTTAACATCATCTATTCGAATAGCCGTGTCCGCGGTAAACGACTTCTGGGTTGCCTATAACAGTTCATAGACAAGTGAAAGTGGATACTCTAAAATGCGCAAGATAAGCGTGAGTGCTATGGATGGCGTTCTCGTAGGGAGACGGGAGCAGATCCATAGTGGTGTATTGATATGGTGAATATGTGGACTCATGTGCGCCACCTCAAAAGAGTTACTTGCAGTTGTAGTTCAGGATAGCCACCGAGTCAAAGCTGGCTTGCTGCAGTCAAACTCCACCACCCCCTTTGTTGATACCGATGCATATGTAGATAGTTCTGATGTAAGTCTTGCTGGGTACATTTGTACTCACGTTTGCCTACTTTATGTTTTGCAGAGAGACTTCAGTCTCGCTAGTAGTTCCGCGTGGACTTTGACGTTTTGCTTGTTACCTCAGCTACGATCTTGTGCCCTCGGCAGGATCTTGTAGATAGTCAGGCTTCTCGGCCTTTTTCATTTGTAATTGTCTGTACTCAGACAAGTTAAGATTCCGCATGTGCTTGTTGCTTGTATGCTCTGTATGTTGGGTCATGAGACCCATGTTTGTGATACTTGGCTCTTCGGAGCCTAATGAATAAATACTCTGAGTCGTAGAGTCTTGTTGTGATGCCATGTTGTATTTGCACATATCGAGCATATTGTGTGTATGATTGAAATGCTTGGTATGTGTGGGATCCGACAATCTAGTTGTTTATCCTTGGTAGCCTCTCTTATGGGGAAATGTAGTCTGGTGTCTCCACTGAGCCTTGGTAGTCCGCTACGACCCGGTTTACCGGAGTCCTGCTAGCCCAGCACTACTCCTCCGGAACAATTAGACTGGCTGGCATGTGTTTCACTTTGTTCCTGTGTCTGTCCCTTCGGGGAAATGTCACGCGGTGACATCCGGAGTCCTGCCTAGCCTGCTACAGCCCGGGTTCCTGGAGTCCTGTTAGCCCTGTGCTACAGCCCGGATTCACATGCTGCTGACCGACATGCTCGATGTTGATTCATGTATGCCTGTCCCTGTAAGTTAGTGCCGCTTTGGGTTCACGACTAGCCATGTCGGCCCGGGTTCTCTGTCATATGGATGCTAGCGACACTATCATATACGTGAGCGAAAAGGCGCAAACGGTCCCGGGCCATGATAAGGCGACACCCATGGGAATACCGTGTGTGAGGCCGCAAAGTGATATGAGGTGTTACAGGCTAGATCGGTGTGACTTAGAATCGGGGTCCTGACAATATGTATAATTTTTGGCAGAATTGGAACAAGTTTTGGTATAAGCTTCTTGCAAAACCGGAGATTCTCTCAACAAGCCTCGTGGTTCCGAGAGGGAACGTGTCACCTTTGTGTGCGAAACGATATACGCTGCCTCCTCCCTGATTTTATTTACAGAGGCAACAAAGAACTATATGAGTGCCCTGTTAAATTTTGGAATTATTTCAGGTTCGTTTGGCCTTTTTATACATTAATTGAGTTTCTGGACTTTTAAAGCGCATAATCTAAATATGAACTGCATGCACATGCTCCGGTGCACCAAAGTAGGTTGAAAAATCACATGTGTGTCCTTGGTTGAATTTCTAGGTCCCATGGAAGAAATGAGAATGAAATTCAAACATCTGGGCGTCATGACTCGGCCGAGAACATCGAGAAACTTAGATTTTAAATTCATGTAAATCCAAAACTCGCCTGGAAATCATGAAACTTGGCATGGTGCCATGTCATGGCACTAACATGTTGTGGTAAAAAATTGGGCCGATTTGGAAGCTCGTGGTTTTAAGAGGGAATGTGCCACCTTTGAGTGTGAAACGATATATGCTGCCCCCCCTGAGTTTCTTAACAAAGGCAACATAGAACTACATGAGTGCCATGTTAAATTTTGGAATTATTCCGGATTTGTTTGTCGTTTTTTATACATTAATTGAGTTTCTGGTCATTTAATGTGCATAAGTCAAATTTGAACTACAAGCACATACTCTCGTGCACCATAGTTGGTTGAAAAATCACATTTGTGTCCTCGGGTGAATTTCTAGGTCCCATGCAAGAAATGAGAATAAAATTCAAACATCTGGGCATCGTGGCTCGGCCGAGAACATTGAGAAACTTGGTTTTAAAATTCTTGTAAATCCAAAACACGTCTGAAAATCATGAAACTTGGCATGGGTGTCATGTCATGGTACTACCATGCTGTGGTAAAAAAATTGGCCGAATAGGAACAAACTTTGGTATAAGCTTCCACTACTAGGAAAAAGGCTACTAGCAGCGCGGGTAAAATGGCTACTAACAGCGTGGGTACCCGCGCTACTAGTATCGCGCTACAACTAATAGTTAGTAGTAGCGTGGGTACTACAAACATTTTAGTAGTAGCGCAGGTGCAAACCCATGCTACTAGTAATTAAATAGTAGTAGCACGGCAGGTTTTTCCCACACTACTACTAACTAATTAGGAATTAAAAAAAATAAAAGCCACCAATTCCATTCTATGCATACAATTCCAACAACTAAACAAACACATATTTGCAATAAACCAGCAGCAGTACACATCATTACTAATCCTAGATTTATAATAAACCAGCGGCATTAGAGCACATCCTGTAAGAGCATACATAATTGTCATGGTTTTCAGGCCTTCAATTAAAACACCTACACTTCTTGCCAAGTCACTTACTCCCAGCTAGTGCAAACACAGTTACAAGCAAACCAAAATGCATAAAAACACCAAACAGTGGCATCTCTCCAAATGATCCGCTCCCTCTGCATCCTTGCAAGCATCTTCACGATAAGCAAATCCGTAGGAAAAAGTCAACTTAGCATGTGCTCCCTCTGTCAACTCTCCGGAGTAGATTTTATCCATTGCCCTGGCCATGTTCAAGAAACACTAAATTAAGAATATTTCTACTCTAAATACAGGAGGCATCAGGACAGAAAACAAAAGATGAGAAATATCATATGAGCAGAATAAAAAGGAGTTTGGACCATAGCATGGTTAATAATAAAATATAGTGCTCTAACAAAAGCAAGAATGCAACACGTTGCCCTGTTCCCTTTCAAATATAACAACTTCTCACTGAAGAAGATAATGCAAAAGCATAGTAAGATTAAAAGATAGCTGGCATGGAGTTGGCCATTCACATTCAAGTAACCAGTTCCATCGTGGGCTTGAGGGTTGGAACCATACATCATTAGGTACTGCTGATGTGTTACTGTTAGCTGATACAACAGAGGTCCTTCCCCATTCTAGTCCCTCTTAATTCTGTCGGTCAAGGTGCAAGATTTTTCACTGACAAATAGAGCATAAGACAGAGAAGCCATGTTAGTCATCTCCATGGTCAAATTTTGTGCCGCAGAGATAGTTTACAAGTCCATCAAATGCAGCAAAGGACAACGATGAAATCAAACATTGATCACATGGCTCATAGACCGAACCATCCATAACAAAAAGAAGCACTTGGAGTGTAATACACAATCCATTTGTGCAAAGTTGCCCAAGGGTGAAGAAATGCTTACTGGACAGAGCTTCTGCCGGACCTGCCTCCAGTCCCCTAAGCTGGTCCTTGAGAGTGTTGAGCTTTTCTGCCATAAAGAGATGCATCAGTAGAATCAATCACTCGTCGTTTCGTCAGCATTAATAATTCACAAATCGTAGTGCAGCCCATGGTAACTAATCGTCCAAAAGCTATGCCCTCAACAGGCAGGAATTTCAAGCACAAATAAACTTAGATTTGCAAATTTAACCGGCTCGCCACCATCGTTGAACTGGAAAGTTGTACTATGCTTCAGACATTGGTCCCGTGCGTGCACATCGACCAGCGAGTTCCCGAACGGAAGAGGAACGACGACGGGGGAGGCGCGTACCTTGGTGTGCGATGCTGCCGCTGGCGAGCGAGCGGGCAGAGAGGCAATCTGTCCGCTAGATTCACATATTCAAAGAATCAATCTCTACAATCAGCAGTACTTCTAGATTCACATATTCAACGGATTTTCTTGGGAACGATCTGTCCACCGGGTTCCATTTTAGCCCACATCCATACTTTGACAAACTGTATTTCTTACTTGGCAGCAGAAGCATACTAAGATCATCGCATGATCTTGCTGAAAGTCAGTACAACTTTCCAGTTTAACCAGTGGCTGGCCTTGCTGCTAGTTGCTGCAGTAAGGCACTCCTAGCATAATATAGTTTCTAGAATCATCTGCAAAGAGAACGACATTGGTACGATGATGAATTTACAATCTTTAGTCTTAGCAAACACAACATACAACCTTTACAACCTTAAAATATAATAATTGTTCTTTCCTGAAGTTGTGCATCCTTCTAGCTCTGTATCCTAACTTTCTAAGATGTCTTCTAGTTCTAGACATAGGAGATTTTTGTTTAATCCTTTAAGAAATCTATACTACTACAAATGGTCAATGAAAAATATTTTAATTGACTTCCTTATATATCACCAGGACCCAATTTTTTTTTCCTGAGTTGACAGCTTTAATTTAACATGGCTTGGCAGAGTTCACAAACAATCTCACATGGATGTTTTCGTCGTCGCGTTTGACAACGGTTGTCTTGAAGCTATCCAACGACAGCCCGGTCTTCTCGGCCTCGGCGACCGATGCCCCCCGACCTGCAGTTATCTGAAAACCTCAACAACTGTATCTGATTCTGAAGGTTTTGCGTACCATTTGGAACATCACTGACACTGATAAATACATGTACTGTTGTGGACATTTGTTGGAGAACTTGCAGCTCACCTGATCGAGCCGCCGACACCGGCAGGAATGTATGCCTCGCACTTATCCCGGTAGAAACAAGCAACCTGGTACATTGACCACAAGTATCTCTTGGTAAACTGAAGACTGAAGCAACAAAAGCAACACATACAAGTTACAAACATGGTCCATGGAAAATTCAGGTTTGGACGGCGAGTCGGACGCCCCGGCGCTCCGCGGCCTTGCTGAGGAAGGAGAGCCACGGCGGCAGCTGGGCGCCATGGCGTCCCTCGAAGCCGCAGCCGAAGCCGTCGAGCAGCCTGTGGGCCGACTCCCTGACCTGGCTCGTCTCCTCCAGCAAGTTGTAATCTGCATGCAGAGAAAACAGGGGATGGACAGTCAGCATGGATGGAGGCCACGACGAGCGAGGGACTGGACCGGAGGTCGAGGGACGAATCTGTCACCGGAGAGGAGCTGGTTGCCGTCGAACTGGGCGAGCGCGACGGGGACGGTGCGGGGGCGCTTGCCGGAGCAGGCGGTGCGGCGCTTGTGGGCCTGCACGCAGGGGAGGCTGCAGGTGAGGCGGGAGCAGCCCGGGCACCGGTAATTCCACGGCTGCTCCCCGCACTCCTGGCACAGGGCGCCCTTCTCCCCGCCGCCGCCAGAGCCGGAGGCGGCGGCGGCGCTGGGGGGCGGGCCCCCTCCATGGCGGGTTGGGACTTGGGAGAGGAGGAGAGGAGGTGGGAGCGGAGATGGGATTGGGGATCTGGGTCGGGCGTTGAGTGTTTTTTTTTGAGACACGGCGTGGGATGGTTGGTGGGGTGGGAGCAGATGCAGGTGGTAGCGTGGGTTTATAACCCGCGCTACTACTACGGCCGGTCCCGGGAGGCACAGTGGAAATCACTTAGTAGTAGCGAGGGGTAAAAACCCGCGCTACTACTATCAACTTAGTAGTAGCGGGGGCAAAAACCCGCGCTACTAGTAAGTAGCAGTAGCGAGGGTATAAACCCGCGCTACTAGTAAGCGTCTGCCTATAAGCTTTTCCCTAGTAGTGTTCTTGCAAACCGAAACTTCTCTCAAGAAGGCTCGTGGTTCTGAGAGGGAACGTGCCACCTTTGAGTGCGAAACAATAAACGCTGTCCCCCTTGAGTTTATTTACAAAGGCAACATAGAACTACATGAGTGCCCTGTTAAATTTTGGAATTATTCCGGCTTCGTTTGGCCTTTCTTACACATTAATTGAGTTTTTGGTCATTTAATGTGCATAATTCAAATTTGAAGTACAAGCACATACTCTCGTGCACCAAAGTTGGTTGAAAAATCACATTTGTGTCCTCGGGTGAATTTCTAGGTCCCATGCAAAAAATGAGAATAAAATTCAAACATCTGGGCATCGTGGTTCGGTCGAGAACATTGAGAAACTTGGTTTTAAAATCATGATACTTGGCATGGTGTCATGTCATGGTAGTACCATGCCGTGGTAAAAAAATTGGCCGAATAGGAACAATTTTGGTATAAGCTTCTTGCAAATCGGAGCTTCTCTCAAGAAGGCTCGTGGTTCTGAGAGGGAACGTGTCACCTTTGTGTGCATAATTCAAATTTGAAATACAAGCACATGTTCCATAGCAGCAAAGTTGGATGAAAAATCACATGTGTGTCCTCGGGTAAATTTCTAGGTTCCATGCAAGAAATGGGAATGAAATTCAAAATTCTGGGTGTCGTGGCTGGGCTGGAAACATTGAGAAACTTAGTTTTTTAATTCCTGTAAATCCAAAACACGCATGAAAATAATGAAACTTGGCTTGGTGCCATGTACGATTTGCGAAGGCGCACACATTAACAATCAACAAAGTCATTTTGGAACAAGTGTTGTCACATTACAATCAGAAACACAAGTATTATTGAAACTGTGGGCGTTCTATTTACTACCAATTACGTGCCGCCACGCGTCCCCAGTTTTTATTAGCTAGGAGGCGCCGTGCTGGGTAGCTATTTGAGTACGAGAGGCGTGCGATCAGACCCCTGCGCGTGCTTATCGGGAGGGGAGCCCTTTGACCTCCATCTGCCGTCCACCTCTCTCCCAAGGTCTCCATTAATGGTCTATTTAATGGCGTGGCTATGTCTCACTCGACTGAGATTTAAGAGAGAAAAAAGAAAATCTAAAAGCACGGATCTTGATGTAAGATCCGACGGACCTATATAGCATCTACTGCGACTTATAGCAAGACTGATGAATATATAAGGACGATTAATTGTCTTACATAATTAGAAAGATAATTAAAAAAGCCACATGCGGCTACGCCCGAAATACACAAGGGCAAAAGAAGAAGGAAGACAAGGATCTGGCTCGCTGATCTCTACTTTCTTGATGCGTTGCTGTAGGCCGCGGGAACTAGTCTCCGCGGCGAGCGGCGATGAGCTCTTTCGTGTCCTCAAGACGCTGCTTGAGAACATCCACGGATTCCTCCACCAGCCTTTGGCACTCGATGCGGAGCATGTCATTCTCGTCCATAAGTTTCTTGACGATGACGCCGGTCCTCTTCAACAAGGCACTGGTCTCCTCCTGCTGGTCTGCACTTCAGACGATCTTCGCCCTCAGCAGGTCACGCTCGGCCCGGAGCCTCTCATTGCCCTCCCTTAGTTGCCGGATGACGCCGGTAGCATGTTCAAACGAGGCTTTCATGTCGTCCTGCAACCTCGCCCAGCCGAAGATCTGATCCATCTCGCTATGGACGATCGCATGCATGCGCCTGTAACAGTCGTCGCCTGCCCGTGAGAAATTTTCCCAGGCCGCCGCGGCGCGGCGAGACATCTCTGCTGCATTTGCGGCATGGCGGGACATCTCTGCTGCTTCCGCGGCGCGGTCGGACCAGTCTGCTGCATCGACGGCGCGGCGGGACCTCTGTGCTGCTACTTCCGCGCGGCGGGACATGTCGGCTGCTTTCGCAGCGAGGCGGGACATCTCTCATGCTTCCGCTTCCATGCTCGCCTCTCCCTGGTGGCAATCTCTCGACCCAGAACTCACACTAGCCATGGAAGACGCAAGGAAAGGATGCTGAATGACTTGTTTGTTTTTGTGGATGAGGAGTTGAGGAGGAATGTGCAGTCATCTTGGCATACTAGTATTTATAACCGAGTACTAATACGCTCCTAAGTGGGAAACCGTTTAGGTTGTGATCGGTGTGAACAGGTTTGCAATTCAATATAGCGTGGTACTAATACGCTCCTAAGTGGGAAAGCGTTTAGGTTGTGATCGGTGTGAACAGGTTTTCAATTCAATATAGCATGGAGTAATTTGGAATGTGACGAGACTCAAGCTCAAAATTTATTGACGGTTCTAGTTTCGAAGTGCGGCACTATTCCCGGATGGCGTTACGTGGGCACGTTCTCGGCCGTGGTGTAGCATATGCCATGGTAGTTCTTTTTCTACTGCTGTGTACGTGCAATAACTGGCACCGTCGTATACATATCTTACGGTTAATGGGGCGTTCGACAGGAATAGCCGCGTGGCGAGCTATAGGCTAATCTTTTTTCCAGACGCATTAAACCTATCTTTCGGGACTTCTCGCACGCACCATCGTGCCACCCACAAAAACTTGTACTCTGAGTTTAGTACTCCCTCCGTCTAGGTGTGTAAGTCATCTTACGAAAACCAAATAATCCCAAAACACTTAGGTGTGGTGCATTAACTTCTACCTCGTTTCTTGTTTCTTGACATATCAACCAATAAGAGATGAGGGGTGTGCATCCTTTTAATGACTTTAGACTACCAAACACGACATGCAGTGGTTGGTTCATTGCATGCAATGCTATTAATTAGCAAATAAACATTAAGGTCTCTCGTTTTCCCCTCCTCCTTGGTCACGGTGCACAACCTAAGATGACTTACTCACCTAGACGGTGGGAGTACGTTATACAGGAAGAGAAGAGGTGCACGCACGCACTCGTCCTCTCACACACGCGTCTGTTTTTTCTCTAAAAGGAGGATGATGACCCCAGCCTCTGCATCTGGGAGTCACACACGCATCTGTAGCTACGAATTGTAGTGTTCTCAACCATCCGATTGGCTCTATCATGGATGTACCTATATACTAAAACATGTCTAGGTACATCTATATTTTGACAAATGGAAGGCATGTATTGTGGAACGGAGGGAGTGCTTGTCATCAAAATGGATAAAAAAGGGATGTATCTAGAACTAAAATACGTCTACATACATCTCCTTTTATCCATTTTGATGACAAGTAGTAGTACTTCTTACCCAAAGGAACTTTATATCCAACAGACACAAAATATCCGTTCGACTGTTGGAAATTACTGATCTGATGTCAAAGTAATTACTGCATCGCCACCAAAACCCACCATTTCTTAAGCTAAAGTAGACCGAGGTAATCCCTATATTAGCATATTACTAAGATAAACAGAAGGCTGTAGAAACATTTAGGACGTGAGCTTGTCAATCTGAATGTGGAGGGACACCAGCTTAGCCCCGGCCAGCAGCTTGGGCGGAACTGTGAAGAAGGTCAGCTCCTGCACGTCGACGTCGTCGGGATCCTTGCTGCTTGTCACCTCCATTTCCACCTTGATGGCGTCGGTCGTGCCTTTGGGCTCCCCCGGCGGGCCGTTCGCCCACAGCTTGGCCACGTAGTGCGGTAGTGGGGATGCCCCCGCTCTGATGCAGACGACCGACACGGCGATAGGCGCGCCGATGTCGAGCACGCCATCGACCAAGAAAAACGCGCGGCCGTCCTCCTCCACGAACAGCAAGAGTCGTGGCTCCGACAGTGGCACTTGCAGCTGGAGCACCTTGCCGTACTGGATCCTGTGCACGGACATGGGATGCGCGGTGCTGATGTGGTGGTAGAGCGGCGGCGGCGGGCCTTCGTAGCCCCAAACGGGCACGGAGCATTTGCGAGCGGACACACGCTCTGGTGATCGACGAGCTTGTGGTAAGTGACGTAGAGCCCACAGCCTTCGTGCGGGCACTCCACCCTCACCGACGAAAGGACGACGTCCACCACCGTGTTTCGCACGTCGAAGCCACCGCCGCGCTCGCACTTCTGGCACTGCCGCTGGTTCCCGGGGCGCTCGACGCGGCAGTCCGCGCAGGCCAGGTGCCCTCCCTTGCACTGCAGAAATCAATCAAACAACACATCAATCAAGAAACATGCACCTTGCTCAATCAGCCGAACGGACGAGGTGTATTCGAACCTCATACACTGGAGGCGTCAAGGGGCGGAGGCACAAGGGGCAGTGGAGAACGGTGAGGTCCATCGAGACCTTAGAGAGTTCCATCGTCGGGTCCTGTTCCGTCTGCATGATCTTGCCCTCCTCGTGCACAACCATCTCTCGCTTGGGCCGGGGCATTACAAAGCTTTACAGTCACATATTTTATACTACTTCAAGGTGCATTAAATCAACACATGCAAGTATCAAAAGGAGAGTCACGGCATGCATGCATGCATTGTAATTAATGCATCGGTAAACGCAAATTATTGAAATATATCGAGTGCTGTGCTTTGATGTGTCGCGTCAACTCGTACATCAACGAGAAGTTTGATTATCCTCTCCCTCGCGGACTTAACTGCACCTGCCTTTGGCTGTATGACAGGTTGGCCACCCACCTATCGGGCCCACCTGCCATACACACAAAGGCAGGAGCGTCCCTCCCTCGCCCATAAGCGTGGTGGCTGGCAAGACTAGGAGAAGCTTTCGCTACACGCTCTCCCTCCCACAAGCGGTGGACATGCAGCAGTTCAATCGGTGTCAGATGGCCAGAAGCGTACTGTAGTACTCCTCCAGTGCAGTACTACTCCATCATTGTTCGACTTCCTGAAGAGGTGAAGAGCCAAGCGCAGCCCGGACGCTCGTGTGGTAGTTTCATGTGTAGAGTAGTCTAGGATAGCGTGTACCGTGCCTGTAAGCTTAAAATCGTTGGGGTCGGCTCTATGCTATGTGGCCGTCTCGAATTTTTTAAAAATAAATTAAAATGGTCTTCTGGCCCTACCTGTCACCCTAGTGATTGTAGTTTGCACACTCATCTCGTCAAGACAGGAATATATATTTTAATTTGTGGTGGGTAAATGTTAGAGGTTGCAGCAAATATATTGTACACTGCGGGTCTTTCAGCCAAGTTTAGAGGCAAGTATGTGGGGCCAGTGCTATGATGTGTCGCGTCAACTCATACAACGAGGAGAAGCTTGATTTTACTGCTACACGCCTTCTCCCTCTCCCATGCGCGCGGTTGCTCGCAAACGAGGACATGCTTTTGCTTATAGTACTTCTACAGCAAGCTATCCCTCCCGCTCACGGTGGACGGACATGCAGCAGTGGATTCGACACTGTAGAAGCAGTAGTAGTAACATCATTGTTCATCTTCTCGAAGAGGCGAAGAGCCAAGCGCAACCCGAATGTGGCAGTTGCGAACATTGGAGCATGCATATAGCGAGGCTCTTGCATGAGACAAAATTGCTATGTGAGCCCACTATTTTACTAGTACGTACAACTACTTGCTAGTATAGCCCTGTAAACCAGAAAGGAGTATTTTCCCTTCTAGAGATTTCAACAAGTGACTAGACTACACCGAGACGGAGTACATATGGAGCAAAATGAGTGAATCTGCACCGTAAATAAATATGTAGTTCTATCGTTTTCCTCTCCGAGGTGCACAATATTGGGTATACTGACTAGTCACTTTTTGACACGCATTCACATTTTTTTTGACACAGTACAAACACAAGCGCTCATATACACGCGCATACACTCACCCCTATGAACGCACACACACACAACACTACCATCTTGAAATTTATGAAGTCACCATAGGCACCTCGTCTTCGACGGGAACGTCTCCTGACACGCGATAGACGCGAGTGGCAGTCGCCTTCATAGGTGCTTGAATGCCAAGGAGGGAGAGGGTAGCGGTTCCCGAGACGTTGAACGGTCAATGATGCATCCTCAATTACATGCAGAGGGAATTAATTGGAGGAGCAGAATAGAGCCAGCACGATGTCAATGCAACAGAGTTTGGACTCTCATATAAAGGCGCCCCACCACTCCAATCCATCTACTCCCAAGTCTCTGCGCAACACTGCTCACTCCAATCCAAGACCAAGTGACCAGAAGCCACAAGCACCTATGAAGGCGATGGACGCGAGTGGCAGTTGGCTGTGCCAAATCATCCAAGGCGCCGGCCTGCGGCCCCGCACCGCGCAGCGTTTCGAGACGGTGCTGGCGACTGCCGGCATCATAGCCCTCGCCGACGCCGGCTTCGCCTCTCGCATGGACGACATGATGGTCAACTCCATCCGCAAGTTCACCGCCGTCAAGAAGCACGCGGACGACCTTGCCGTACTGCTCCAGCCCGCGCGCCCAGGCTCCTCATTGCCTGCCACCCTCATCGGTCTCCATGGTGACGAATTCTTTCAAGCCCTGGTGGCCTTGCAGGTGCCGGAGGTCGCGACAAAGAATGTGCACCTCGAGGCCGCGCTCGCCGCGCAGCGCCTGGCCATGCAAGAAACCGTCGACCTGCACATCCACGTCTACGAGGAAATCATCTACATAGGCCACTACAAGGCAAGCGAGGACAGAAAGACGTTGGCCTTCTTCCAGCGGCTGGAATCTTTGGACGCCATTGTTCAGAAGCACGTCGACCTGGCCACGAAAGCCGCTGCTACTTAGGCGCCGTTCGGTGGGCCGGCGCCCTGAGTCGAGGAGGTCGACATCGTCGATGGATGCATCTCTTCTTCTTGCCTCCTGTAACCAGCACTGCATAGCCTCGTGGCCTTAATGTGTTACTAGTATAGTACTCCCTCCGTTCCCAAATATAAGTCTTTCTAAAGATTCCAGCAAGTGACTACTACATACGGAGCAAAATGAGTGAATCTACACTCTAAACTATGTCTACATACATCTGTATGCTGTATTCCATTTGAAATAGTATCTAAAAAGGCTTATATTTAGGAACGCAGGGAGTATATGGAATTTTTATTCCAGTCGTAACGTTTTCACTATGAGGTGGGGCCGCAGTTGAGCAAACCCACCCCGCCCACCGGGCGTCGGCCGAGTTTAGAATTAGAAGAGAGAAACGAGGGAGGAGAGCTAGCTGTAGCACGGACGCTGTTGTCAGATGGGACTCGTGTTGATAGAATAGGAGTATTGAGCACTCGTGCCTCTTTTTTTAAGGGAAAAATTAGTCGTATGTCTAGTAGTACCACTAGTTGGGTGCGTGCGAACTATAGCTGTCATCACTTTAGGTCTCCTTTTCGAACCGCAGCTACGCTTCACAGTGCATATTTTTTCACGCATTTATCCTCCTATATGTACTCCTAGGCTATTTCCACGTGCTCCCATTCACCGACATGTGGGACATAGAGCATCTGGGTCGTAGTGCATGCATGACTTGGAGCATATGCCGGGGTACTTTACATTTCAGACCTCACGAATTACATGCAAACCCCCTGCAGAAGAATAAATAAATGAATGAATTACTACATGAAACCGGATTATTTTCGTAGAAATCGGAGGACGTTCATTAAATTTTGGACATAACACGTTTATAAAAAATGACCGGACCTAAACCAGTCTAAGGGCCTCTTTGATTTTTCCCGCAAAAAAGGGTCTCTTTGATTCGCAGGATACTGAAAACACAGGAATGGGAAAGTATGATGGCGATGAACCGAGACGAGGAGAACTCTAACTCAGTTAGAGGTTAGAGTTAGATTCTAACCCTGAATTAACTCTAAACCAAAGAGGTGTATGGATGGCTGGGTTAGATTGACAATAAATGCTCTTTCTCAATCATTTGACTACTTTGGACCCTATTTCCTACCGGATTTGGTGTGGCCGGCTCTTCTGTGGCCTCCTCCCGCTCACAATTGACATAAACGAACCATCTTTACAAATCAAGCATACAAAACATGATAATTTTTACTTTGTCCATACAAATGAGATACCCACTTAAACATACAAGTCGTCAATCAAGCTTCACAAAAAAACACTCCATGAAACAAAGCATGAGCTAACTCATCACGGAAGTCATTCACGATAGGGAGGGAGCCCGGAGCCCCTCACGCACCGAGGGAGGGGCTCGCCATCGTCGTTCTGGAGGAAGGCTCTGTAGAGCCCAAGCCCCGGGAACCCCTCCGACACCGACCCTTGCGAGTTGAGGTCGACACCGGCATGGGTTGCAGGGCCGCTTGCCGCCGACTGGGAACTTAATCTTTGGGCCTCTAGAAATAAAGCAAGCATGAAACTAAAATACCTAGAAAGGTGAACTGAATCTTTGGGCCTCTAGAAATAATGCAAGCCTGAAATTGAAATGCCTAGAAAGGTGAACTGAATCTTTGGGCCTCTAGAAATAATGCAAGCCTGAAACTGAAATACCTAGAAAGGTGAACTGAATCTTGGGCCTTTAGAAAGATTTATTACCTCCTCAAGCAGCATCAAACAATTCCATGCGTGCACCACAAATCTATACCAAGTTTGATCAGGATCTACTTTTCCAAATCAGAATTAGCGCTAGAGCGAGCAAGATCAATGATATGGCTATGAGACAGAGAAGGAACAAACAAACTCACCCCTCTCGCGACCTCCCTGGTAGATGCGTCGCCGCCGCGCACGACAGAGGGAGAAAAATGACTGGTGAAGGGGGAGCGGGGCGACCTTCGAAGGCCGGAGGGAGAGGGCGGCCAGAGTAGGGCGGCGGAGGCCGGAAGGAGAGGGCGGCCGGAGGAGAGAGAGGGCGAGCGGCGCTTGGGCGGGCGGCCCTATGGGGAACAGAGAGGAGTCGTGCGAGAGGGGGGAGCGATCTGGTGCGCGCAGGGGAGATTTTTTTAGTTCTCTTTTAGTGGGCCTGAGGATAACTAACCCAATTAGAACCTCTCCACCGGGCTAGTTTTTTCAGCTGGGTTAGAGCAAACTAGCTCAAACTAACCCCTCGTGTTTCGATAATTTGGGGCTATTTCAACCCAAACTAGCTCTAACTCAGGGATCCAAACAAAGAGGAGTGTTACTGTACATGCTACAGTGTGGACCGTAGCACATTGTTTTTTATGGCCATATCACCACATTGTTTTCTACTGCTGGTTCACTAGGCTACCGTGGTTCGCACTGCTGGTTCACTGGGCTGTCGTGGTTCGCACTGCTGGTTCACTGGGCTGCCGTGGTTCGCACTCCTCCGACCTGAGTATTAGTAGTACTTCTTCTAAAAAAAGAGTAGTAGTAGTACTACTAGTATATACCGCATCATTCTTTGCTCCTTCTTACTACTCCGACATGTGGGAGAGACAGCATCCGGGTCGACGTGTCATGCACCAGATTAGAGCGCGGAACGGAAGGGGGGCATCACCCCAGTCGGAGCGCCAGTAATTCATGACTATAGTGAGTGGTCATATCACAAGTCTTTCCAGCAGTAACGCGCCGTCAAATCGCACAGCCAGACCTTTCCAGCAGTATGTTTGAGAATCCGCCACTCGCTCACCCTCCTCGCCTCTCTGTCAAACCGCCTACCCGAAAACTGCCGCGCGTACTGCCCGGGAAAAGCCCCGCCCTCAACTTTTAACTACACGAAAATAGTTCGAGCTTGTTCGTTCTATATAAATACTTACTGTATGTTTATTCACCCGTGGGGGTGTTCAATGAATGGAGGGGCGGGGAGCACAAGTGAACAATACTAGTACTACTAGTAGTAAGTAGGAGTCATACAGTAGTCACCTTAAATAGAGAGTTTCTTTTCTTTAATGACACGTACACAAATTGAAACGCTTGTTGTGGAGAGAAAAGGATAATCACTCCACTATATATATACGCAGGGGCTGAGCGCTTGGTTTACTAGGGTTGCTCTCTTCATTCTCTCATCCTCTCTAGATATAAACAAGACAACGGTAGCGACATTTTCTCTCTGCTCACCGCTGGTCACAGATCCGGCCGGATCCCTTCGGCCAGTGTGTGTAGAGGACTAAAAGGTGCATCGTTCACGCGGTCATCGCCGCCGAGCGGAGGGGCCCGATCCTCTGCCCGTGCCGTTCTCTCTGACACAGCACCGGCTCGGGAGGTCCTCCGACCCTTCTTCCTCCCTGCCGTTTTGTCCGCAGATCCGACCTGCCGCCGCCGACATCCCGGCGACCCTCAGGTATAAGTTCTTCGAAAGCGGCCTTGCTCTACTGCCCCAGCTCCCCACGTGTCTGCATGTGCATCTTTTTCTACTCCCATCAGCTCTTCCAAAGCCACCTAAATTTCTAGTATTATTAGAGGTAAATCTACTTCATGCATTCGAATCTAGGGCTTTGTTCAAACAACGAAGAAAGGGGGGAAAGTTGTAGCATGAATCTAGGACTTGATTCAAAGAGGAAATAATATGGTGAAAGTAGTAGAGACCGGATACCCAACCAGTCTCTTGGTTGAGAAGGGAAATAATGGGAAAACACCGTACAAACTGGATAAGGAACAAATCTATTATTGGTTGAAAAAAGGATAGAAAGTGGCGGCTGGTGGACAAGTCAACAGAGTATGTCCAGGATTAGATTTGCTGCCTTCACATAGTAAAAGGTCTCCAGGATTAGAATTGCTGCCCTCACATAGTAAAAGGTCTCAGTATTAGATTTGCTTCCCTCACATAGTAAAAGGTCTCCAGGATTAGATTTGCTGCCCTCACATAGTAAAAGGTCTCCAGGATTAGGTTTGCTGCCCTCACATAGTACAAGGTCTCCAGGATTAGGTTTGCTGCCCTCACATAGCATGAACAAACTCGACATCACCACTTTATGCCTCCTTGTAGGTACATTGTGCTGATGCGTCCACTGTCGCATGTCCTTATACCAACCTTTTGCTATTGTTAATGTAAGGGCGCATGTAAAATGAAGCGATCACACTGTTACCTTAGGGACATGTCTAACCAGTGTTATTGTTAATCTAATGCCTCCAGTGATAAGATGCAATTAAACTGTGTTACAAATGGCACTCCTGCTGTTTTCCCCAGTATGATAAGTAAGTTACTCCTTTACGCTGCTGAGTGTCCTGGTGTCCCCACGGTCCCATGCCCTTAAACCAACTTTTTAGCTGCTGTTGATTTACTGTGTCTGGTAAACAAGCAATGCCACCATTAAAGTAATCCCATATTTGAGGAATCTCATTGTTGATCGTAATGCTTCTGGTAACATGAAGCATTGCTGACGTTTTAAAATTTCTACTGTCCTAGCGTGATTGCCATGAACATAATTAAGATGCTTCTTTTCATTTTGTATATGTTTCGTATATTCTTATTGACCAGCAACTGTTTACTTTCTATATTTTTGTGCAGACAGGGATATCCATTTCACCTTGTTGCTATTGTGACCTTTTGGTGAACTTCACAAAACACTTTTTTTGGAATGAGTGTCTTGTGCAGTTCAACTAAAATGTCACGTGGGCAACATCTCTCAATTTTGGTGGAACTGCACAAAATGGTGATTGGAGTTTCCAAAATCTCCGTCAAGTTCTGCTGGTAATCTCGTGCAACATTTTGTTAGCCTTTGCAAGATGAGCCATCACTGTCACCACAATGGCACTTTATTTTAGTGGAATTGCACAAAAGGATAAGAAAATTATAGTTGCACCTTACATGAGCCGGACAGCCAACCTTAATGTTCCTCAATTTTAGTGCAACTACTAAAGAAGAACCTGCCAGCTCACGAGAGCAAGTACTTTTTGCTAGCTGAATGATGCAATCTTTGCTTCATTTCAGGTGAACTGCACAAAAAGGCGCATGAATTGAATCATGGAACTCCACGTAGGCCTCATCCTAGTGGAGCTGCAGGTTGAGTTCAAGGAGGCCACAATTAAAGTGAAATCATGCTCTTCTTGTTTGTGTTGTGCAAACAGGAATACTCAACTACAGATGTTGTGACGGTCAAGAGCATTCGCCAAGTTCTTCAATTGTATGACATGGCTAGCCAAGATGGATTTAATCCCGATATTCACTTTATCAAAAGGCTCTAATGGGTTGGTTCTGAATCTTGCAAGCTGGGAATCAAAGAGATGTATAGGCATCTTTGTTGTACTTATTATTTGAATCTTATTTGTTGGTTCTAAATCTTGCAAGCTGGGAATCAATGAGATCTGTAGGCATCTTTGTTGTACTTATTATTTGGATCTTATTTGTTGGTTCTGAATCTTGCAAGCTGGGAATCAATGAGATGTGTAGGCATCTTTATTGTACTTATTATTTGGATCTTATTTGTTGGTTCTCCATCTTGCAAGCTGGGAAACACGGCATGATGATGCAGAGGACAACAACCATAACAAACAGTTCAAACTTGGTAGTATTATCTTTGTGAAAGTGCGACAAATGTGCTGATCGTGTGCGTCCTGAGAATAATAATTCTAATTGTTGTGCATGTTGATCCTGTGGCACTGATAGAACGAGCCAATGCATTGCTTGTTTTAAGTATAAATTTCTATTAAAGCTAATTAAATTTAAGTAAAGTGACCACTAACTCCTGTTATTACAGTACCAATACAGACCCGCTCGTGAACCGATGTGTGGCCGGAGTAGGTTTCTTAATGGAGGCGTTTGAATGCGCCGAGGGTGCATCTTCTACCGGGCGTGAAGCGGACGAGGGAGGGGTAGTAACTATTGTCCCCTGTACACACTCAGTTTACTATTGAATCCAGTTCCCCAAGAGCTGAAAAACGAACTGCTGCCGCCGCCTACACACTCGTTCACTTGAAGAGACTCCAATGGCGATCCGAGGGGTGAGCCTGCTGGATATGGACTTCAGCAAGGAGTTCCCCTTTGAGTTCGCCGTTCAGTCCTTTGGCTGCACCAAGGTGAATGTGATGTACACCAACGATCCGGACTCGGTGAAGCTCTGCCTCGCCGAGTTCAAGAAGTACCTACAGGACGAGAAAGCACAAGGTTGCAGTACTAGACCTTGTGCCCATCCATTCGTCTCCTGACAGGGACCAACGGATCGCCGTCGCCTAGGTATGTGTGCGGGACGAGGTTCTCATTGTAACGCCCATGATGCGGCTATATCTCCCACGTGTCAAGGCACGACTTAGAGGCATAACCGCATAGTGGTTTTGTCGCAAGAAGGGTCATCTTCACACAATCCCATGTAATGAACAAGAATGGGATAAAGAGTTGGCTTACAATCGCCACTTCACACATTACATAAATATTATCATACATCATCCAAAATACAATCATATAGACCGACTACGGTCAAAATCCAGATGAAAATAAGACAACCCCAAATGCTAGATCCCCGATCGTCCCAACTGGGCTCCACTACTGATCATCAGGAAAAGACACATAGTAAAGGCCACGTTCCTCGTCGAACTCCCACTTGAGATCGACGCCATCATCTGCACTGGCATCATCGGCACCTGCAACTGTTTTGGTAGAATCTGTGAGTCACGGGGACTCAGCAATCTCACACCCGCGAGATCAAGACTATTAAAGCTTATAGGAAAGGGTGGTGCAAAGATGTGGAGCTGCAGCGGCAAATGCATATATGGTGGCTAACTTGCGCAAATGGGAGCGAGAAGAGAAGCAACGGAACGGACGTCATCTAGCAATGACCAAGAAGAGGTCCTGAACACCTACTTACGTCATGCATAACTCAGACCGTGTTCACTTCCCGGACTCCGCCGAGAAGAGACCATCACGGTTACACACGCACTTGATGTATTTTAATTGGGTCAAGTGACAAGTTATCTACAACCGGACATTAACAAATTCCCATCTGCCTCATAACCGCGGGCACGGCTTTCGAAAGATAAAACCCTGCAGGGGTGTCCCAACTTAGCCCATCATAAGCTCTCATGGTCAACGATGGATAAACCTTCTCCCGGAAAGACCCGATCAGTCTCGGAATCCCGGTTTACAAGACATCTCGACAATGGTAAAACAAGACCAGCAAAGCCGCCCGAATGTGCCGACAAATCCCGATAGGAGCTGCACATATCTCGTTCTCAGGGCACACCGGATGAGACATCCTATGAGTAAAACCAGACCTCGAGTTTCCAGGAGGGGGCCCCGCAGTCTGCTCA
>NC_057799.1:106931796-106934047 GCF_018294505.1 Triticum aestivum | reverse complement strand
TTAAAATAAGATGACCCTCGGGCTCGCGAAAACCCGGGGGAAAAAGGCTTAGGCGGCAAATGGTAAAACCAAAGTTGGGCCTTGCTGGAGGAGTTTTATTCAAGGCGAACTGTCAAGGGGGTCCCATAAATCACCCGACCGTGTAAGGAACGCAAACTCAAGGAACATAATCCCGGTATAACAGTAACTAGGGCGGCAAGAGTGGAACAAAACACCTGGCATAAGGCCGAGCCTTCCACCCTTTACCAAATATATATAGATGCATTAATTAAATAAGAGATATTGTGATATCCCAAAATCCATGTTCCGACATGGAACAAACTTCAACTTCACCTGCAACTAGCAACGCTATAAGAGGGGCTGAGCAAAAGCGGTAACTTAGCCAAACAACGGTTTGCTAGGAAAGGATGGTTATGGCTGACATGGCTAAAATGGGAGACATGATATAGCAAGTGATAGGTAGCGGAGCATGGCAATAGAGCGAACAACTAGCATAGCAAAGATAGAAGTGATATCGAGGGGTGGTCATCTTGCCTGCAAGGTTCTCAGAGTTGTCGAAAGCTTGATCCTCGTAAGCGTACTCGACAGGTTCCTCGTTCACGAACTCGTCTCCCGGCTCTACCCAAGACAAGAACACAAACAAACGGAACCACAATCAACAACGAGAAATGCACAAGCAACATGATGCAAAACATGTATGATATGCGATGCATATGCGTGCTCCGGAAGGAAAAAGATGAACATGGCAGTAACTTGGCAAACCAAGCATGCCATTGGAAAGATGAGGTGATTTCGGTCGAAATCGATATAAAGATCACCGGAATCGGATGCACGGTTTGCAAATGGCAAGCAAAACAAGAATGACACGAATCTGCGATAAACAGCAAGATAGCACTTAAAATACAACAAGCAACAATGCTACAGCACCCCAACATAACAACAAAGCACATGGCAGTAATCTCAAGGAGATGCTTGACAAAAGATGAGCACTGAGCTACGGCTAGTTCACAACATATCAAGCTCAAACAAGCATGGCAAAAGTGCAAAAGATTACAGGTTCACAGACTGAAAAACTGGACATGGCAGAAATCAGCATCAGGTAGCAATGTTCGGAGCACGAAATCAACATGCTACAAGAACTTACCATAGCAAAACAAGGCATGGTAGTGTTCTACTAAAAGCACATGACAAAAGTCCCTTACTGACCATAAGCCAAAAAGGACCAGAAGATATGATGGCAAGCATGTAAACATAGCAAGTTTCGTTATCAGGTTACAGACTTGGCAGAAAAACAGAGCATGGCAGAAATATTAATATGTAGGCCTCTTTGTGAGCTTGATGCACTCACTACAGAGCAATGCATTACAAACCAAGCATACCTACAGCAAGATGACATGTTTATGAAGCTATCCATGGCAAGAACAATTGCATAGCATGTATGGATAAACTACAATAAGCTTGGCAAAAATGCATGTCATGTTAAGAATCTGCTAGAAATATTTTATAGCAAAAGTAGAGCAAGATTTAGTCTTGCTATGGCACTCCATAATTGCAAACAATTGCAGGAGTGGATCAATTACAATTATATCTACAAAACATCCTTACTGAACATCTCCAAAATATGCATGGATCTCTCTGTAGCATCCAGTTTACATGGCAACAAAATTACAGCGGACAAGGACTTTGAGAAATCACCAAGTCCCTGAAATCAGAAATATTACGGGGCCTACTTTGCATGCTTGTGCTAGTCACCACAGAGATTACAAAAATACATGGACTATACCACTGGAAAGATGGCATGGCATACTTCAAAACACATGTAGAGCTCATGCTCAAAAGATGCACAGATTAAATGATACAAAAATGACAAATCTCCAAGTTCTGATAAGAACCAGAGATTTACAGCAACTAGCCCTCTTCCAACGAAGATTTGGGCATCAATATGACCTCTAATGATCATGGTGCAATTGAACAAAATGAAGAGCATCACGAGGCGAACAATTTGACATATTACACGCGCGAATCGGAGCTACATGCACGAAGTTATCACATCGGGAACAGGAGCACTTGCTGGTGAAATCTGAGACTTGGAAAAAAAACAGGCGAGGAGAAGTCAACGGGAATAGTATTGAAATCCAGATCGGATCGAAGGCTTGCTCGGGCTGCCGGCGCTTGCCGGAGGGAAGGAGGAGGCGAGGCCCGAAGGGAGGAGGAGGGAGGCCGACGGGCGCGGGGATGGGCGGCGCCGGCG
>NC_057799.1:106921659-106931349 GCF_018294505.1 Triticum aestivum | reverse complement strand
CGGCGCGGTGGGAGGTCGGAGGCAGGCGGACGTTGTCCGGCTGGAGCGGACGCGTCCGGCGCGGTGCGGAGGGAGAGGGTTAGGGTTTCGTCTGCAGTTTCGTTTTTCGGGATGCCCACATATAAATAGGTAGAGGGAGCTAGGAGGCTCCAAATGAGGTGCGGTTTTCGCCCACACGATCGTGATCGAACGACCTAGAGCATGGAAGAGAGTTTGGTGGGTTTTGGGCTGGTTTTAGAGGGGGTTTTTGCTGGACACTCAAATGGACTTTGCGGATGCCCGGTTAACCGATGGAGTACCAAACGACCTCCGAATGGAACGAAACTTGACCGGTAGTCTCCGGGTGGTATATTAAGACCACTTGACAAGCCTCGGTCCATTCCGAGAAAGTTTGACACACGCACACGAAAGAAAACAAGAGGGGTGCACCGGAGGAGATAGGAGCGCCGGATTGGAAAACGGACAACGGGGAAAATGCTCGGATGCATGAGGCGAACACGTATGCGAATGCAATGCACATGATGACATGATATGAAAATGCATGACATGACAAAATACAAAACGAAAGACAAAACCCGACAACGGAGGGAAAACATATCACATAGCCGAAAATGGCAAGAGTCGGAGTTACAAATATGGCAAGTTACATGCGGGGTGTTACAACACTCCACCACTACGAGAGGATCTCGTCCCGAGATCTAGGACTGAAAGAACTCCGGATATTCGGAACGGAGATGGTCCTCGCGTTCCCAGGTGGCTTCCCGGTCGGAATGGTGCGACCACTTCACTTTCAGGAATTTGATAGACTTGTTGCGAGTCTTGCGCTCAGTTTCTTCAAGAATAGCAACGGGGTGCTCATGATAAGACAAATCTTCTTGGAGGTCAATCTCTTCGAAGTTGATAGTGCGCTCATGCGTCTTGAAGCACTTGCGGAGCTGTGACACGTGGAACACATCGTGCATTTTCGCGAAGTCGGAAGGAAGCTCAAGTTGATAGGCGAGGTCGCCTCTTTTGCCAATGATCTTGAAAGGACCCACGTATCTAGGGGCAAGCTTCCCTTTGATACCGAAGCGACGAGTGCCTTTCATTGGAGAGACGCGGAGGTAGACATGGTCTCCGATCTCGAAAGCCAAATCACGATGCTTACTATCATAGTAACTCTTCTGACGCGATTGCGCGGCTTTGAGATTATCACGGATGACTTTACACATCTCTTCTGCTTCAGTGATTAAGTCATTGCCAAGAAGTTGGCGTTCACCAGTCTCTGACCAATTGAGAGGGGTACGGCACTTTCTGCCATAGAGAATCTCGAATGGGGCCTTGCCCGAACTCGCTTGGAAGCTGTTGTTGTAGGAGAATTCAGCATAAGGGAGACAATCTTCCCATTTCATGCCAAAGGAAATGACACAAGCCCTGAGCATATCTTCAAGAATTTGATTGACTCGCTCGACTTGGCCACTAGTTTGAGGGTGGAAAGCTGTGCTGAAGCGAATATTTGTGCCCATGGCCTTCTGGAAGGAGTCCCAGAACTTAGAGGTGAAGATGCTTCCACGATCAGAGGAAATCATTTGTGGAATGCCATGCAAGGAGACAATTCTGGAGGTGTAGAGCTCTGCCAGCTGAGCTGCTGTGATGGATTCTTTGATTGGAAGGAAATGAGCCACTTTAGAGAGCTTGTCAATGACAACGAAGATAGCATCATTTCCGCGCTTGGACTTTGTAAATCCAGTCACGAAGTCCATTTCAATATGATCAAACTTCCATTCTGGGATAGCAAGAGGTTGGAGGAGACCAGCTGGTCATTGGTGTTCTGCTTTCACTCTTCGACAGACATCACATTCATTCACGAATTGAGCAATTTCTCGCTTCATTCGAGTCCACCAATACGACTGCTTGAGGTCATGATACATCTTCGTACTTCCAGGATGAATGGAAAGGAGAGAATTGTGCGCCTCGTTCATTATGACTTTCCTTAGATACCTTTCGGAACCACAATCCGGTCCTCGAAGAACAAAGTGTCTTTGTCATCAATGCGATAGCACTTGTATTTGGAAAGACCCTTGTCGATACCACGTTTCACCTTCTTCACCATGGCATCAAGGAGTTGTGCCTCACGAATTTGATCTTTCAAAGTAGGAGATACTAAGAGGTTGGCAAGAAAGCCTTGAGGAACAACTTGGAGATTCAGCTTGCGGAAAGCTTGACAAAGATCCAGTTGGAAAGGCTTGAGAATTAAGCTGTTGCAATAAGCCTTCCTGCTTAAAGCATCTGCAATGACATTTGCTTTGCCTGGAGTATATTCGATACTCGGATTGTACTCTTGAATCATTTCGACCCATCGAGTCTGCCTGAGGTTGAGGTTGGGCTGAGTGAAGATATACTTGAGACTTGCGATCGGTGAAAATGTCCACTTGTCTTCCCAACAAGAGATGTCTCCACGTAATCAATGCATGGACAACTGCCGCCAACTCAAGATCGTGAGTGGGGTAGTTCTTCTCGTTGGGCTTCAACTGCCGAGAGGTATAGGCCACAACTTTCTTCTCTTGCATTAACACAGCACCGAGACCTTGGAGAGAAGCATCACAGAAAACTTCATACGGCTTGGATTCATCAGGAGGAGTCAAGACAGGAGCTGTGACTAGTTTCTCTTTGAGAGTGTTGAAAGCAACGTCACACTCAGGAGACCAGACATACTTCACATGCTTCTGTAGGAGGTTGGAAAGAGGCTTTGCAATCTTGGAGAAATTCTCAACGAATCTTCGACAATAGCTTGCAAGACCCAGAAAACTGCGGAGCTGCTTGACATTTTGAGGAGGTTCCCAATCCATAACTGCCGACACCTTCTCGGGGTTAACAGCGATGCCCTTGGCAGAGATGATGTGACCAAGGAAAAGAACTTCATCAAGCCAAAACTCACATTTGGAGAACTTCGCATAGAATTGATACTCTCTGAGCTTGTCGAGCACCAATCGCAAATGTTTGGCATGATCCTGCTTATTCTTGGAGAAGACCAAGATATCATCGAGATACACCAAAACGAATTCATTGGTATAGGGGTTGAAGATGAAATTCATCATCCGAGAGAACACTGGAGGAGCATTGACAAGGCCGAAAGACACGACAGTATATTCATAAGAACCAAAGCTTGTTCTGAATGCTGTCTTGGGAATATCTTCTTCACGAATGCGAATCTGATGATAACCCATACGAAGGTCAAGCTTCGAGAATACTTTAGAACCTTTGAGTTGCTCAAATAGCTCATTGATGTTGGGAAGTGGATACTTGTTCTTGATTGTCTTCTTGTTCAATGGGCGGTAGTCGACACAAAGTCGGTCCGTGCCATCCTTCTTCTTGACAAAAAGAACACCACAACCCCATGGAGAAGAACTCGGTCTGATCAAACCCAGACGTTCTTGTTCATCGAGCTGCTTCTTCAATTCCTTTAGCTCGTTTGGTCCAAGCTTGTATGGACGCTTGCAAACGGGTTCAGTGCCAGGCTCTAGTTCGATAACGAACTCAACTGGCTGATGAGGAGGCATACCCGGAAGCTCTTCTGGAAAGACATCTTGATACTCACAAACGACTGGAATTTGAGAGATGGCATTCAATTCTCCCTTCTCATTGAGAGAGAAAAACCGAATGGTTTCATCACGAGCAGCAAAAATAATCACATCCGCAGACGAGTGTGTCAATTGAATTTCCCTGGCAGCACAATCAAGTTGAGCCTTGTGCTTAGAAAGCCAGTCCATCCCGAGAATAAGATCAATATCCGAGTCACCAAGAACAATTGGAGAAGACTGAAATCTATAGTCGCCCAACTTGATGGAAACATCGGGAGCAACCAAACTAGAAGACAAAAGCTTACCCGGAGAAACAACTTGCATAACTTTGGATAAAATCTCTGTGTCAACATTGTGCTTCGATGCAAATGGGTATGACAAGAAAGAATGCGATGCACCAGTATCAAAAAGAACTTTTGCAGGAATATCATTAACTGAGAGATTACCCATTATCACATCAGTAGATTCCTCCGCTTGAGCTGCATTCATCATGTTCACCTTAGCAGACTTTGGATTATGCTTGACCACTGCATTGCTGGAAGATCTGACAGGAGGAGGAGGAGGAAGACGCCTCTGGTTGAAGAACTTGTTTGCATAGTGACCTTTCTGTTGACATTTGTTGCAAGTCACCTCTGAGAGTGGACGGTGATAAGGAGCATTGGACTTTGGAGCTTGATTCTGAGACTTGTTCTGATAGCCAGAGTTGGAAGAACCCTGGCCACCTTTGTTCTTCTGCTGATAAGGCTGGCGAAATGGAGGAGGAGGAGGCAACCAGAACTTCTGTTGCTTAGCTGTCACAAGTGAGGAAGAAGAAGACTGAACTGCGTCTCTGACTCTCTTCTTAGAAGCCTCACACTTGAGCTGAGCGGCCTCTTGCTTCAGTGCCATATTGTAGAATTGATCAAAGTGAGTAGGCTCAACAAGAACGAGAGCTAACTGCAGATCCTCTTTAAGGCCACCTCTGAAGTGATAGATCATGCTCTTCTCATCAGGAACGTCTTGTTTAGCGAAGCGAGCAAGTTTCTGAAACTGAATGTTGTATTGATACACAGACATGTTGCCTTGCTTGAGATTGCGGAACTCCTCACGCTTGCTCTCAACAACACTTTGTGGAATGTGGTGCGCTTTGAAGTCCCGACAGAAGTCAGTCCAAGTGATCACACGACCTCCTCTGGAATCTTTGTATTGCTGAAACCAATCAGCAGCTTGGTCCTTGAGCTGGAAAGAAGCGAACTTGACATAGTCCTCAGGCCTGACATTGCTACATTCAAAATGCTTGTTGATGTCCACGAGCCAATCATCGGCATCCGTGGCCTCGGCACAGTAGCTGAAAGACTTGGGCGGATTTGCGAGAAACTGGTTGAGAGTGGCAAAGTGAAACTGATTGTTGCCTTGACCTTGATTGTCTTGATTGCCTTGTCCTTGAGTACGTTCTTGCAAGAGTTGCAGAATCATCTGAGCATTGGCGTTGGTGGCTGCCATGATTGCTTGCCATGCCTCCGGAGGTGGAGGTGGTGGCGGAGGGTTCGCTTGACTCCCTTCATTGCGATCCGGATTCTGACGCGTTGGCGGAGCCATCCTGAAGAGGGTGACATCCGTTAGCATCTTGATAGACAAATAGATAAGTAGAATCAACGAATAGAAAATTGCAACATATAGTCTTCACAATAAACATTCGAACGAAGATGAACGAATGAATTCCGTAGTAAATCATCACACTTCCATAAGTTGAGAAGCCACTTGAAAAAGATATGGAATGATCATATGAATTCGAAGTAACTCAAATACCACAATACAAAATAAAACAAAGTATTGGCTTGCAAAATGAGCCGGAACAAACATATGATAGACATTTCGTCCGAAGTTTTCGTGGTGGGGCCCACACGGGCTCAATCGTACAGCACCATCATGTACAAGGCTGTGCACATGACATACGAAGCGTCCCCGAGTCGGCAAAGCCATGGACTCTTTAAGACACAACGAGACCACTGTAAAATCAACCGTGGAAAGGCGGACCACTAGACGTCGAACCCCAATCTCATATCATGCGTCTGTCGGAAAGATATCCTAAGGCTACTTGAATTCCCACTTATAAACTCCCGAAACTTTCTGGTTATGCAATCTGGTGTAGGGGATATAGGGGACACAAAATATCTATCACCCAAACTGGCATTCCCTAGATCCAGCTGTATCCATCCGTCAACACATAACCAAGAAACCTTCGGAAATCGTTTACCTCAACCTTCGAAAAACATCCGTTATACAAGTTATGGTAATACTCCCGAACTCCCGCCCCAGTGCTGGGTGGCGTCGAGGTGATCTCACCAACAACTGCATAAAAGAGATTTCGATGTCGGCGAAACTCAGGTATTCCAGAACTGCAACGATAAAATTGTGACGACAACACCTCGGAGCTCAACTTCCCGGGACACTGCCACAACCCCAAAATGACAGGAGGCACCAAGAACAATGTTCTCGTCACAAATCGATCGGAACGATTCCAAGATACCCGTGTGATCCTAAATTTTTTTTTTTGTGAAATTTGAGGGGAGAATAGTCCAAACTTCTACGTCAGGAGACCTCACTAGAGCGACGAAGGGACTGAGGAGTAAAAAGAATCATACACTCTGATATATATAATCCTAAGACTCAAAACATTTTTCTTCTAGACTCAACAACGCCAGCGATTCGATCAAGCAGGGGGCTCCTAAGTCGGGGATGGCTCTGATTACCAACTTGTAACGCCCACGATGCGGCTATATCTCCCACGTGTCGAGGCACGACTTAGAGGCATAACCGCATAGTGGTTTTGTCGCAAGAAGGGTCATCTTCACACAATCCCATGTAATGAACAAGAATGGGATAAAGAGTTGGCTTACAATCGCCACTTCACACATTACATAAATATTATCATACATCATCCAAAATACAATCATATAGACCGACTACGGTCAAAATCCAGATGAAAATAAGACAACCCCAAATGCTAGATCCCCGATCGTCCCAACTGGGCTCCACTACTGATCATCAGGAAAAGACACATAGTAACGGCCACGTTCCTCGTCGAACTCCCACTTGAGATCGACGCCATCATCTGCACTGGCATCGTCGGCACCTGCAACTGTTTTGGTAGAATCTGTGAGTCACGGGGACTCAGCAATCTCACACCCGCGAGATCAAGACTATTAAAGCTTATAGGAAAGGGTGGTGCAAAGATGTGGAGCTGCAGCGGCAAAAACATATATGGTGGCTAACTTGCGCAAATGAGAGCGAGAAGAGAAGCAACGGAACGGACGTCATCTAGCAATGACCAAGAAGAGGTCCTGAACACCTACTTGCGTCATGCATAACTCAGACCGTGTTCACTTCCCGGACTCCGCCGAGAAGAGACCATCACGGTTACACACGCACTTGGTGTATTTTAATTGGGTCAAGTGACAAGTTATCTACAACCGGACATTTACAAATTCCCATCTGCCTCATAACCGCTGGCACGGCTTTCGAAAGATAAAACCCTGCAGGGGTGTCCCAACTTAGCCCATCATAAGCTCTCATGGTCAACGATGGATAAACCTTCTCCCGGAAAGACCCGATCAGTCTCGGAATCCCGGTTTACAAGACATCTCGACAATGGTAAAACAAGACCAGCAAAGCCGCCCGAATGTGCCGACAAATCCCGATAGGAGCTGCACATATCTCGTTCTCAGGGCACACCGGATGAGACATCCTACGAGTAAAACCAGACCTCGAGTTTCCAGGAGGGGGCCCCGCAGTCTGCTCAGTTCGGACCAACATCGAAGGAGCACTAGCCCGGGGGGGGGGGGTTAAAATAAGATGACCCTCGGGCTCGCGAAAACCCGGGGGAAAAAGGCTTAGGCGGAAAATGGTAAAACCAAAGTTGGGCCTTGCTGGAGGAGTTTTATTCAAGGCGAACTGTCAAGGGGGTCCCATAAATCACCCGACCATGTAAGGAACGCAAACTCAAGGAACATAATCCCGGTATAACAGTAACTAGGGCGGCAAGAGTGGAACAAAACACCTGGCATAAGGCCGAGCCTTCCACCCTTTACCAAATATATATAGATGCATTAATTAAATAAGAGATATTATGATATCCCAAAATCCATGTTCCGACATGGAACAAACTTCAACTTCACCTGCAACTAGCAACGCTATAAGAGGGGCTGAGCAAAAGCGGCAACTTAGCCAAACAACGGTTTGCTAGGAAAGGATGGTTATGGCTGACATGGCTAAAATGGGAGACATGATATAGAAAATGATAGGTAGCGGAGCATGGCAATAGAGCGAACAACTAGCATAGCAAAGATAGAAGTGATATCGAGGGGTGGTCATCTTGCCTGCAAGGTTCCCAGAGTTGTCGAAAGCTTGATCCTCGTAAGCGTACTCGACAGGTTACTCGTTCACGAACTCGTCTCCCGGCTCTACCCAAGACAAGAACACAAACAAACGGAACCACAATCAACAACGAGAAATGCACAAGCAACATGATGCAAAACATGTATGATATGCAAGATATGATATGCGATGCATATGCGTGCTCCGGAAGGAAAAATATGAACATGGCAGTAACTTGGCAAACCAAGCATGCCACTGGAAAGATGAGGTGATTTCGGTCGAAATCGATATAAAGATCACCGGAATCGGATGCACGGTTTGCAAATGGCAAGCAAAACAAGAATGACACGAATCTGCGATAAACAGCAAGATAGCACTTAAAATACAACAAGCAACAATGCTACAGCACCCCAACATAACAACAAAGCACATGGCAGTAATCTACAGGAGATGCTTGACAAAAGATGAGCACTGATCTATGGCTAGTTCACAACATATCAAGCTCAAACAAGCATGGCAAAAGTGCAAAAGATTACAGGTTCACAGACTTAGTGAAAAACTGGACATGGCAGAAATCAGCATCAGGTAGCAATGTTCGGAGCAAGAAATCAACATGCTACAGGAACTTACCATAGCAAAACAAGGCATGGTAGTGTTCTACTAAAAGCACATGACAAAAGTCCCTTACTGATCATAAGCCAAAAAGGAACAGAAGATATGATGGCAAGCATGTAAACATAGCAAGTTCCGTTATCAGGTTTCAGACAGCAGAAAAACAGAGCATGGCAGAAATATTAATATGTAGGCCTCTTTGTGAGCTTGATACACTCACTACAGAGCAACGCATGACAAACCAAGCATACCTACAGCAAGATGACATGTTTATGAAGCTATCCATGGCAAGAACAATTGCATATCTTGTATGGATCAACTACAATAAGCTTGGCAAAAATGCATGTCATGTTAAGAATCTTCCGGAAATATTTTATAGCAAAAGTAGAGCAAGATTGAGTCATGCTATGGCACCCCATTATTGCAAACAATTGCAGGAATGGATCAATTACAACTGTAGCTACAAAACATCCTTACTGAACATCTCCAAAATATGCATGGATCTCTCTGTAGCATCCAGTTTACAAGGCAACAAAATTACAGCAGACAAGGACTTTGAGAAATCACCAAGTCCCTGAAATCAGAAATATTACGGGGCCTACTTTGCATGCTTGTGCTAGTGACCACAGAGATCACAAAAATACATGGACTATACCATTGGAAAGATGGCATGGCATACTTCAAAACACATGTAGAGCTCATGCTCAAAAGATGCACAGATTAAATGATACAAAAATGACAAATTTCCAAGTTCTGATAAGAACTAGAGATTTACAGCAACTAGCCCTCTTCCAACGAAGATTTGGGCATCAAGATGACCTCTAATGATCATGGTGCAATTGAACAAAATGAAGAGCATCACGAGGCGAACAATTTGACATATTACACGCGCGAATCGGAGCTACATGCACGGAGTTATCGCATCGGGAACAGGAGCACTTGCTGGTGAAATCTGAGACTTGGAAAAAAACGGGCGAGAAGTCAACGGGAACAGTACCGAAATCTAGATCGGATCGAAGGCTTGCTCGGGCTCGACGGCGCTCGGGCTGCAGGCGCTTGCCGGAGGGAAGGAGGAGGCGAGGCCCGAAGGGAGGAGGAGGGAGGCCGACGGGCGCGGGGAGGGGCGGCGCCGGCGGAGGCGGCGCACCGGCGAGCGGCGGCG
>NC_057799.1:106915460-106921289 GCF_018294505.1 Triticum aestivum | reverse complement strand
GTGGGAGGCCGGAGGCGGGCGGACGTTGTCCAGCCGGAGCGGACGCGTCCGGCGCGGCGCGGAGGGAGAGGGTTAGGGTTTCGTCTGCAGTTTCGTTTTTCGGGATGCCCACATATAAATAGGTAGAGGGAGTTAGGAGGCTCTAAATGAGGTGCGGTTTTCGCCCACACGATCGTGATCGAACGACCTAGAGCATGGAAGAGAGTTTGGTGGGTTTTGGGCTGGTTTTAGAGGGGGTTTTTGCTGGACACTCAAATGGACTTTGCGGATGCCCGGTTAACCGATGGAGTACCAAACGACCTCCGAATGGAACGAAACTTGACCGGTAGTCTCCGGGTGGTATATTAACACCACTTGACAAGCCTCGGTCCATTCCGAGAAAGTTTGACACACGCACACGAAAGAAAACAAGAGGGGTGCACCGGAGGAGATAGGAGCGCCGGATTGGAAAACGGACAACGGGGAAAATGCTCGGATGCATGAGGCGAACACGTATGTGAATGCAATGCCCATGATGACATGATATGAAAATGCATGACATGACAAAATACAAAACGAAAGACAAAACCCGACAACGGAGGGAAAAACATATCACATAGCCGAAAATGGCAAGAGTCGGAGTTACAAATATGGCAAGTTACATGCGGGGTGTTAAACTCATCTACCACTTCTGTAGGGCCATCAGAGGTTCTGGAGCATTCGCCTGTTTCATCGGCAGCGCCGACTGCACCTTCGCTATGGTGGAGAGAAGGAAGAACGCAACGATTCGGCAATCTGGTGCAACAAGCTTGTCGACATCCAGAAGCAATACAAGATCATCAGAAACGGGCAGGAGAAGGACTCTGTGGTTGACCTCGCCGAGACCATCATCGACCCCTGATACGCCAACATGAAAGAAGACAACGATACCAAGGACCTGAACACGTGGGAGGTACCTCTGAATCTAGCCTACATAACCTACGCGGCCAATGACGCATACGCATGCTACGACATGTACAGGCAGATCTTGGACATGAGGGCGTGTCTGCTTCCCGTAACCGAGGAGTACACGGACAGCCGCAGCGTCATGATCAAGCGTGCCAGGAAGGTCTAGATGTTGTACTTTATCTATTTATAAGCACCTTTATCATCTGAGTGTTTCATGCATTAGCCTATGTGTCGTAATTATCTGTTTTGTCCGAAATATTTCTTTTAAGAACCCATTAACCTGATTGCTTTTTTAGTGGCTATTTGCTTATGTATGTAACTAGTTCACTTGTCCGTTAGAAAAAAACTAGTTCACTTGGCTGCCGTGCTTTGAATCTCCTTCCTCCCAACATATTCCCCTCCTCAGGTGGACCCAGCAGGTCTCTGAATTTTCTCCCACTTTCTTTTTCGATGTAAACTGAGTTTTCTCCTAGTACTTTTCCCTAGAACCAACTCAACTGTACCACGTCTAGCCTAAATAATAATACCCCACGTACTATTAACTCACCAAATTTAAATGATATTTTATTTCGTAAGTTGAAAGTTCTTGCAAAATAATAATAATAATTGTTTATATATAACTTGGCAAGTTAACTCCTAGTGATTGCATACATAAGCTTGCAAAGATTTTACTGACCAATGTAGTAATAGACGTGCAATCATGTGTTTATGTTTTTATAATATTTCTCCGTCTAGCCCAACATCATATTTTGACCCAGCCCATCAAGTCCGCGGATTTCGAGAAAAATGCAAATGGGATTTAAATTCTACCATATATATAAACGGGCTGCATAGATGCTACATCATTGTTTCACCCAGCCCACCAAATGGACTAAAAAAACAAATGGACCGGCTGACATGTGGGCCAGTAGGTTGAAGCCTAAGAAGGCGTTGGATTTACATCCAACGGCCGACATTCTTCTTCAATCTCTCGTTCTTCCCCCAGCGCTGCCGGGACCGCCTGCTCCAGCCTTTGGCGTCTAGCGGCGTTATTTTGCGCTCCTCAGCGAATCGCTACCCCGCCGATGGCCAGGCCATCCTTTCACTCCGCACCTCCTGTTATTCTCTACCGAGTGTAGGCCCAGCCCGCACCCGAACCAGTCAAGTTTCCCACTCCTCTCCGTTTGCGACTCCACTGCCACGTCTTCCCCATCTCCGGGTCGTTCCAGTCTGGGGCCTCGCCGTCGTCCACCACCTCGGTGCGCTCGGCGCGGCGTGGTCAACATACGAGAGTCATCGGAAGAGGACTGTACGTGGAGAGCCTGACGGCTGGGACCCACGAGGTCCATGGTCGCATGCAAGGAAAGTTCCTCCTTATTACGCACTGTACGTGGACTGTACGTGGGAAGGGCTTATGTATTTCGCGAGAAAAACGTTCCCCCGCTGACATGTCGGACCCACCAGCTATATCTTTGCACACAAGGAAGTGCCTCCTTATTACGCACAAAAAGAATGAATGCCCCCTGCTAGCTGGGACCCACCATAGAGGGTGGCTGACTAGTGAGCCTAGTAAGTTGATGGGGACGAAGGGCTTTGTCAACTTAGTCAATATGAACGATTCTAGCTCCAGTGACCGTACGATGTCCATCCAACGGCCATAGTGCTTCTTCAACCTCTGGTCTTCTTGCTCCAGCCGCCCAAAGCAGCGCCGGTCGTGCCGGGTGCTCCTGCCTCTCGTGGTCGACTGTGATGCCGCGGAGGCCTCACCGCCCCCTACTACTCCCACCGCTGGCCCAGTGCATCCCTCTACTCACCCACACCCCTTGTTATTCTGCGGCGACGGTAGCCCCACGCCGCAGCCGAACCAGTGAACCCTTGTACTCCTCTCCGCGTGGGCATCCACTGCCGCGTCTTCCCCGGCTCCGCGTCGTCCCCTTCCTAGGCCTCATCGTCGTCCACCGCCTTGGTGCTCTCGGTGCGGCGTGGTCAATGTGGTCGACGACCGACTTTCATCGGAAGAGTACTGTACGTGGAGAGGCTGACAGCTCGGTCCACGGCCGCAACTGGGTCCACAGGCACAGCCCAGTTTTTTGTGATTTGCCAAGTAAGTCGCTTTGTCAGGCCTGTTGGGCTGAAAATCTTTCAAGACGAGGAGAGCTTCATTCAGCTGGCCGAGAAAATGGCCTATCAGTAATGAGAAATGGGTTGTACATTTTTAAAACACATCAAACCGACAATTAGTTTCAAATTTCTTTTTTTCATTTCGAGATTTTAAATTGCATTGATTTTTATGCGTGGACAATTTGTTGGATTTTGTATTGATATACATTTATTTTTTAAATCAGTTTGAATGTGACTCAAAATTTCAGGATTAAAAATAGTTCGGACCGCACCGAAATATGCAAAATTTTGTATAATTTTTTAACCGTGGCCACAATATGGGCTGTAATGCTAACAAAAAGAATATGGGCTCCAAAAAAACCTTAAGAATTAGCAAATGGGCTGTAAATTATTAGAAATAATGGCAGATGGGCTATATGTTGTTTTCCACAGATTTGAGGCTTTCCTAAAAAAAGGTTGATGCACAAGCAGTGACTGTTGGATTTCCATCCAACGGCCGTCGTGCTTCTTCATTCTCTGCTCTTCCTGCTCCAGCCGCTCAAACAAGCGCCGGCGGGACTGCCTGCTCCCTCCTCCCCGCGGCCGGCTGTGCTGCCGCGCAGGCCTCACCGCCCCATCGTACTCCCATCGCTGGCCTAGCCATCCCTCTACTCACCCACACCTGCTGTTATTCTCCGGCGACAGCAGACGAACCAGTAAACCCTCGTACAGTCGTACTCCCCTCCGCGTGGGAAACAACTGCCGAGTCTTCCCTGCCTCCGTGTCGTTTCCTTCCTAGGCCTCGCCGTCGTCCACCGCCCTGGTGCTCTCGGTGCAGCCTGGTCAACATGGTCAACGACCGACATGCATCTGAAGTGGACTGTACATGGAGAGGCTGACAGCTGGGTCCACGGCCGCATGCAAGGAAATGCCTCCTTATTACGCGCAAAATAATGATTCCTCCACCTGACATCTGGGGCCCACCGAAAGGGCCTCTGTATTTCGCGAAAAAACGTTACCGCTGCTGACAGCTTGGACCCACCAGCTATATCTTCGCATGCAAGGAAGTGCCTCCTTATTACGCACAAAAAAATGAATACTCCCCCTGCTAGCTGGGACCCAGTATAGTGGCAGGCTGACTTGTGGGCCTACTAAGTTGACGGGGACGGAGGGCTTTGTCAATTTAGTCAATATGCACGATTCTAGCTCCAGTGACCGTACGATGTCCATCCAACGGCCGTAGTGCTTCTTCAACCTCTGGCTTCTTGCTCCAGCCGCCCAAACCAGCGCCGGTCGTGCCTCGTGCTCCTGCCTCCCGTGGCCGGCTGCGATGCGGCGGAGACCTCAGCGCCCCTACTACTCCCACCGCTGGCCAGGCCATCCCTCTACTCACCCACACCCCCCGTTATTCTGCGGCGATGGCAGCCTCACACTGCAGCGAACCAGTGAACCCTCATACTCCTCTACGCGTGGGCATCCACTGCCGCGTCTTCCCCGGCTCCGCGTCGTCCCCTTCCTAGGCCTCGCCGTCGTCCACCGCCCTGGTACTCTCGGCGCGGCGTGGTCAACGTGGTCAAGGAACGGCTGAAGTGGACTGTACGTGGAGAGGCTGACAGCTGGGTCTACGGCCGCAGCAAGGAAGTGCCTCCTTATTACGTGCAAAATAATTATTCCTCCACCTGACAGCGGGGACCCACCGGACGGGCCACCGTATTTCGAGAAAAAAACATTTCCCCCTGAATGCTGGGACCCACCAGCTACATCTTCGCACGCAAGGAAGTGCGTCCGGGCAAAAAAAACGATTCGCCCCCCTGACTGCTGGGACCCACCAGCTACATCTTCGCACGCAAGGAAGTGCCTGACAGTCGGGACCCACCTGGTCGAAGCGTACCTAGCGTTGTCATTCTGGTCGCGAACGTGTACGTACATACTGGTCGATGTAGAGGCGCGCACGTGTCGTTGTAGAGGCGCACACGTAGCATGTACACGTACGTACAACGGCCAGGGTGCAAGAAAGTAAATACAACCACGTATGTACATACGGGCGGGGTCTCGAACGCCTACTCGCGCGTACGTACGGCCAGGGCTCTTGTACATGGCTGGGTCGAAACGGAAAAACTGCGTCTCCGTCGTGTTCATGGGGAGGCAACGGAATGCGTCGTGTTCATCGGGAGGCAACGGAACGCGTGGGAGCCAACCGGCTTGGACGGAACAGCCGATGGAAACGAGGCCTGGCGTATCGCAGAACGGAGGAAACGGCCTTGTGTTCGACCGGCCACGTTCGAAACGGGATCCTATTCATCAGGAGGGGTCTGGCGTACCACAAAACGGAGGAAACGGACCTCCTACGGTCGAAACGGGGGTCCTGTTGATCGGGAGGGGTGTGGCGTACCGCAAAACGGACGAAACGGACTTGTGTTGGAGCGCTGTGGTCGAAACAGGGGTCCTGTTCATCGGGAGGGGTGTGGCGTACCGCAAAATGAGACTCCATGGGATACTGTTCATCTCCACCGTCGACCCCCTCCAGCCTCCACGGGCTACTGTTCATCCACCGTCGACCTCCTCCAGCCTCCACCTGCGACTGTTCATCCACGGGCTCCTGTTCATCCAGCCTCCACCGCGCGCTACTCCACCGGCTACTGTTCAACCACCCCTCTCCACGGGCTACTGTTCATCCACCCCTCCACTGTCTACTGTTCATCCAGCCCTCCACGGGGTCGTCCTATTCATCCAGCCCTCCACGGGGTCCTGTTCATCCAGCCCCAACCGGCTCGATCGATCGGGGTCCTGTTCATCCAGAGGCAACGCCACGGGTCCTGTTCA